>NC_056729.1:74360714-74398220 GCF_019279795.1 Protopterus annectens
ACTAAATCTCCTTAAATTCTCATTGTTAACATCTTTCAGGGGATTCTCAGGATGCAGCCAGGCAAAACTCCTCAAAACAGTACCAGAGACCAAAGCCCTGGAATAAATATCAAGAGTCCTATACAAATTTTAGACAATGAGTTGTGACCTGTGAAATAAAAAGAAAAACTAAGCCATTTAAAGTAGATTTTCCAAAGAAGAAGAAACTACAGACAAAACATTCCTCATACTTTCACAGTCAGAATAAACTAATATATTAGCCTAACAATTCAAAATTCTAAAATTCAAAGTTGCAGAAGCATACACTTCTTTTTCCATACTTAGCAGTAATATTACCATTCTTGTCAGAAAGTGAAGGAAATTAATTAACTAAATGTTTAGCAGCAGTAGGATTAACTAAAACTAGTTACTGGGGCAAGTTTGAGATGCCAGTATAAACATTTAAGACTGAGGAAGTTTATATAATCTGCCATTTTAGGGGCAACAACAACGGTGCATGTTCGAAAAGAACCAGGGATAAAATAAAAGATTTTGATTTCGCCAATTGGGCGAACCAACCTTTCAACTTCAACAAAGGTACTGTTAACCATGTTGGTTCTATTACCATTGAATCAGACTTTGACACATTTAAAAGTAAACTTTACGCTCTGAAAAGCAATCAAAGTGAAATAGACTATTTAAGGGAATGTATGAGGGTTAAACGTATCCTAAAGGGGCTACGCTTTTTTAAATTTCCAAATTTTGTAAAACAAGGTTCTGCACATTACAAGCAATTATGTGGTATCTTTGACAGAGCGGGACTAGAAGTTATCAAAGTTATGATTGAGGAATATGAAAATAGGGCAAGGATATTCACTGATGAATTAAATAGTCTGCATCATACAGTTACTTCAGACATTGATTTTGGAATGGTCAAGCATGACTATGACAAGGTCTTCGATGAAGTAGACCAGTTCTGCTCCAAAATTATTTCCAGAAAGATTAGAAAACTTGAAAGGGACATGCATGAGTATAAGGAGGAAGTAGCATACCCCTGTTATAATAAACCAACAAAAAATGTCAGATATAATAGTATAGTTGACAATGGTGGAGATGAAGTCTTCCAACATAATTACAATGAAGCCCCCCGAAGGAGTCAACGCTTGGCTGAGAAAGACAGAAGGGAAAAGAACCAGGATTTTCACTATCCCCCGGAGAGAACCGGGGGGTGGGGGTACAAACCACAGAGAACAGGGCCGAGATGGAACAACAAATAACATTAGACACACGCACTGACAAAGCTGTTGACACACCTGCAATGTTTAACTTTTCCACACCAGTTGTTCATATATTAAATGACCACAATATCATAATAACTGATGAAAATAATTGCAAGGTGTTCAGAATGAACAACTTCAGTATTTATAATTACACCGAAGCACAAATAGATGAAACAGCGTTTAGAATTTTCACCAAAGGTTTTCAATTTGTGCCCTCTAGCAGAGTAACACTAGCAAGTCTACTAGTAGACCTTAAACTGTTCACTAGAGGATTAAACTTGAAACACTTTTTTAAAGGGGAAATAAGTGACTCCAGAGGGCTTAACAGAAAAAGTATTTTTAACCCCCCCATGGTACAACCGTTAAAATTATATGAAGAACTGGTCGAACAAGAACTACGTGACAGGTTTCTTCACTGCACAGAGGTACAACAATCTAACATAACTACGCAAGACCTTGAGTACATTTCCATGTTAAACAAGGAACACATTAGGGTAATGAAGCCTGACAAGGGTGGTGGGGTCGTACTAATGTATGACCGCACTTATGAGGAAAGCATACACAACATGCTGCATGATGAAAATCAATATTGTTTGATATCTCGTAATGAGTATAATATCGCCCTAGCCAAAATAAAATACACACTCTACGACCATCTTTTACAAGGGGTTATCAACGAGAAACTCTATAATTTTCTGTTGGTCAACAAACCCAGGGTTCCTATTATTTTTGGAATCCCCAAAACCCATAAAGGCATTTACCCTATCTTATTTAGACCTATTGTATCCGGTGCTGGTGGGGTAACAGAACCTATAGCTAAATTTATTGACTTCATTACCAAACAATATACCTCGGCAATGACTCATGTGGTCAAGGATTCCTGGGAGTTTCTCAGACAGTTTCCAAAAGAAAAATGTCTTACATCTTCCTTGATGATCACTGTGGACATAAAGGATTTATTTCCTAGCATTCCCCACTCCACAGGTGTAGAATGGTTCACAGATTTTCTCAAACATGAAACTAGGTCAAGTAATAGCTTTACTAATTTGATAAATGAAATGCTAAACATTGTTTTGGACAATAACTATGTATTTTTCAACGGTGAACTGTTCAAGCAACTAAAGGGAGTGGCTATGGGCGCTTCTTGCGCCACCGTCTATGCGAATGCAGTGTTACACAGGTGGGAGCAGGTTTATATTTTCCAAGCTAACTGGAAACAATACATCACCTTTTACTGCCGGTACCTTGATGACATCTGCATCATTTGGGATGGCACCAGGGAACAACTTTCGAGTTTTTTGGAATATATTAAGTCAACCACAGATTTTCTAACGTTTACATATGAAATCAGTGAGAATGAACTCCATTATTTGGACGTTGCAATTTTCAGGGATTACCAGTCTCTAGAACTACATTCCAAAGTTTACAGAAAACCCTCTTTCTCGAACTCACTATTGCACTATAATAGTCAGCATCCCTTCCACCAAAAGAAGGGAATAATAAAGGGGTTACTTATCAGAGCTTCTCGTATGTGTAGTAGGTTGTCTGATTTCATTGACGAAGCAAATAACTTAAGCGTGATGTTCACAGAAAGAGGTTACCCAAATGATTTAGTTAACAATCTCATTCATGAGATTCTAACTAAAAGGGATTCATTATACACACCACTTTTAGGGAACAAGCACATTACTATTCCTAACTTCAGGGTTGCAAACACGCATACATTGGAAAATGTTGGTAACTTCATTTATACTTTCTCTGAGAACTCTAAAGAAATAGAGAGCACTGTTTCTAAGTTTTGGTTTGTTTTAGAAACCAATGAAGAGTTCAAACATATTGTCCCCAAAAAACCAGCATTTGTCAGAAAAAGAGGACGCAATTTGAAAGAGATTTTTGAGAAAAGAAGTAACACAATCCACACGACAACACAACAAAAAAATGGTACCTTTAAATGTGGTGCTTGTAAACAGTGCTCCCTTATGGTCAATAACAACCATATATACTTGAAAGCACGCAAAACCAACTTAAAACCTCATGGGCATTTTACCTGTAACACCAAAGGTGTGGTTTACATTAGTCATTGTGTCACCTGTGGTGCTTTCTATATAGGAAAAACCGAAAGAGAGCTTAGAAAGAGAGTATATGAACACACTTACGAGATAAGTAAAAGGAAGGAAAGTAATGCATTCTTCAAGCATTCTCTTGAATGCCCTAACTTTAAACTTGCTTTCATGGTACTTGAACAGGTACATGCTAATATTAGAGGAGGAGATTGGGAATCTACCTTGGAATTCAGGGAGTTAATCTGGCAGCTTAGGCTTGATGCTGGTAAAGCACCGGGTCTGAATGGTATGTTGAGCATAGGCCCCGTTCTCAAGCTAAGAAGAGCCAGGTTGTAATCATTCCAAACTCCCGTTTCCAATTAAAAACTTTACACAGTAATTTTATTTTTATTTTTTACTTCATCTTTGTATATAATATGTTTGGATATAAACTTATTTTTAATATTCCCAAATTCAATTATTTTTAAAAAGTTTTTTAAAAAAAACACCCAAATAATTATTTCATTACTGTTATATTTAATGTGGGACAGGTTGTGTTATGTATATATTTACTTTTTGTTTATATAAATGGTCTGACCACAAGTTGTTTAGTGCTGCAGAATCACTAACATATATTTTTCACATATTTAACAGCACACTACTATCATTATGTGGTACTTATTTATTCAACAAAAGGTGTATGAGCATGTGATTAATTAGCAGAAGCTATTTAAAAGGTTGCTCTACTTTACGTAACCACTTTGACTTGATAAAGCCTGGAATGGTCCAGGCGAAAGCGCTTGTCCTCATTCCGTTTTTTATTTCTGTTCAAGAAGCGGTTTTGAAAATAAAATTGTTTTTAAACGTTTACTACTGGAACTACTTGAATTATTGCTTCTACGGGTGATCGAGGATTTTTATTACTGGTTGCTCTTTTGGATCCCGTGGTTTACTAGGGGCAGCAGGCTGACTATCAGGGGAAATTGCAGGTAGTGACACGCACAGCCTCCAATACTGACAGTACAAGAGGAATTGGGGTAATGCTCTTGAAATCCCATTTGTAACAACTCATAGTATTTTCCAAAAGATAGAGAAACCTCAGTGTTCTCCCACAGAAAACACTAGTGCCTTGTGGAAAAAGGCTCAGAGAAACTCTCACAGGGAGAATCAGATACCATACTCTTGAATCAGAAATCTGAGGAGGAAACCCTGCGTCTCTCCTTTCATCTTCCAGTCTGGATACAGAATCATGAATCTCTTCAGGAAAAGAGGCATCCCTTTTTCTTTTACCAGAAACCACCTTATAAGAAGGTTCAATACTTGAATAAGACTCTGAGCCAAACCTAATAATCTACTCCTGTCCAGGGAAATTTCAGCAGGAGCAGGTACAAGTTTAGGTTTCTTTCTTTTTTGCAGGAAAAAGGGTTGTTAACGGTGACAGCAGCAGCTTTGCCAGGAATGGGCACCTGCGGCAAATTTCTAGCCAACTGTGGTAGCAAGGGCTGTCTGCTTAACTTTTTCATTTTGTGTCTGGAAGAGGACTGTTAGTTTGTTTCATGGTCGAGCCAAACATGGTGCCTCTTTCCCAGGGAAACAAGCATAACCAAGATGGTTAAAATTTAAAGTTCTAAAAAGTCACTTTTTCTGAATAAAAACACAGTAAAAAGCACTTTAATACATACTGACAACTCCATAAAAGTAAAATAAACTCAAATTTTCCACAGAAAAAAAATAGTTTAAAAAGTTATGTACTTACCATAATGTTAAATCCATGCTGTCTTATTTTCATCCATTTCAAACTTTGGGTTATCGGATCTGATCGCGGCAACGTTTTGGAAGCTGTGGATCCAGGGGTCTGATTCCTCCCCTACCATAATACCCTCTGTTCCCCCAAACTACATCAGATAACATTTGTCTGCCCACATCCAGTGCATTATTCAATAATCAGCATGAACAGCCTAGCCTATAGCAAAGTCTAAAGAGAAAGCAGCAACATCATGAAGGCTGTTCAAGGACAAAGTTCCTGGTGAAGTCTATCCATTCCAAAGTAGCACCAGGTGACAATTAGGAAGGGAAATGGAGGGAGGAATGTTGAACCAGAAGTAAACAAGGCAACACAGATCCAGTATTATTTATTCACTTACTGTTTTTTGTTAGCAGGAAAGTCTGACTGGGCACAGGTCCCATTTTCAGGGGAGGCCCAAGGAGAACAGCTCTACATAAAATAAGAAGTTATGTACCTACCATAATGTTCCATGTTAGTTGTCTTCTCTCGCCTTCTTTCTTGCTTGATGGGTTCGGAGCCGATCCTCGGCTCCGACTCGGCACTTGCTTTAGCTCGAGAACTCCTTTTACCAGCTCGAGGCAGCCCCATATCCCATGATGCAAGGCAGTAAGTACCCAGATCTCGTTTGTTGACAAAGGGCAATAACACCAAGCAAAAAATACTTCCCAAAGGAAGAAGAAACTTACAGATGGAAAAAGGACCAGGTCTGAATGGTCTTTAGCATAACAGTTTCTTATACAAGGTCTGTCCAGGCCAGGGGGAAGGAGGGAGGGTCGCAAGAAAGCAGGCGAGAGAAGACAACTAACATGGAACGTTATGGTAGGTACATAACTTCTTAATGTTAAGTTGTCAATCTCGCCTTCATTCTTGCTTGATGGGACCGCGTCCCTAGCACCTCTATCCTGGGTGGCTCAATGGAACAAACTCTTGAGGACTGTAGAGCCAAAACTGGCTCTGTCCCTGGAGGCCAAGTCCAATTTGTAATGGGAAACAAAAGTGTGAGGAGTGGCCCAAGTGGCCGCTGCACAAATAGTGTCCAAAGGAAGTCTAGCCTGAAAAGCTGTAGAAGTAGCTAAACTCCTGGTTGAATGTGCTTTAGGTTTTGAGCACAGCTGTTTTCCCTTGAGCGTATAGATTTCAGTGATGACCGAAGAAAGCCATCTGGACAAAGTCACTTTAGAAACAGGAAGGCCTTTTTATTATCTGCATAGGAAACAAAAAGTTGATCAGATTTTCTAAATTTTTTTGTTCTGTCCAAATAATATCTGAGTTGACGGTGGACGTCAAGATAATGTAGCTTTTGTTCAGCCCTATCTGAATAGTTAGGAAAAAATACCGGGAGATCAATGGATTGATTCAGATTGTTCTTTGAAGCAACCTTAGGTAAAAAGGATGGATTAGTTCTCAAAGATACTCTGTCTTTGTGAAAAATCAAATAGGGGGGTCGAACCGAAAGAGCATGAAGTTCAGACACCCTCCTGGCAGATGTAATAGCCACTAGAAATAAAGTTTTCCAAGAAAGATATTTCAGGGAACAAGAAACAGCTGGCTCGAAGGGGAAGAATCAAGGATGTCAGCACTAAATTTAGATCCCACTGAGGAGGAGGATTCCTGATTGGAGGCTTCAGTAGGAAAATTCCTTTCAAGAAGGCCCTGCAGAGCCTATGGGACATAATATTATGATCTGCTATCCCGACATGAAAATTAGAAATAGCAGCCAATTGAACTCTGACTGTGGAAGAAGAGGAGCCTGCATGAAAAATCTCTGCTAAGAAGTCCAGAACTGCCTGAACAGGGGCAGTAAAGGGATCAATATTTTGGGCCTTAGCCCAATAAGAGAAACGTTCCATTTGCTTGTGTAAATCCTCCTGGTAGAGGATTTTAGAGAAGCTACTATGATGTCTCTAACTGGGTTAGAGATCAAAGGAAGCCTGGCTAAGGAAGGAAGTGGAGCAACCAAGCTGTGAGGTTGAGAGAAGGGATTGACCGGTGCAGCTGACCGGATTGGTGAATCAGTAGATCTGGCACTGGGTCCAGATGCCACGGCTGCACCAAAAGGTGATGATGGAGGAGCGGAAACCAAACTTGTCGAGGCCAGTAAGGGGCAATGAGAATCAATTTGGCTCTCAAAGCGGTAGCTTTCTGGATCAGCTCAGGGATCAGAGGAAATGCAGGAAGGCATAAAGAAGTCCCTGGGGCCAATCCTGGGTCAGGCGTCTCTGGGGGATGGCCGGAAAGAGGGAACAGGCTGAAGAAGTCTGGACATTTGCTGTTTTGGGGAGTAGCAAAAGATCGCAACATGGGCGACCCCATTCCAGAAAAATCTCTTCCGCTATAGATTGTTTGAGAGACCACTCGTGAGGCATGAGAATAGCTCTGCTCAATCTGTCCGCTATAATGTTGGTTTTCCCAGGGATATGCGTTGCTACCAGAAACCGATGAGAGGAGATCGCCCATTGCCAAAGTCTGGCGCTTCTCGACACAAGGGGTAGGACTTGGTTCCGCCCTGTTTGTTGATATACCAAACTACAGACATGTTGTCTGTGTGGACTGCAATTGTCCCTACGGGAAGAAAGTCGTTGAGGGCTTGCAACGTTAAAAGCACTGCTCTCATCTCCAGGACATTTATGTGCAGATGGTACTCGAGCGGTTGCCACGTCCCATGAACCATCCTGCCCTGACAATGACCCCCACCCGATCAGGGAGGCATCCGTGGTGACAGTGGCTATCGGGGCCGGAGGTACAAAGCACCTGCCCTGGTGGACCTGGGGCGATGTGATCCACCAAGCAAGATGTTCTTTGCATGTTTGTGTAACCAGAATCTGGTGACGCATTGGGAGTTGCTGGTATGACCACTGTGTGAACAGCATCCACTGAAGGAGGCGCATGTAGAACCGAGCCAGGGAAGAAGAGTAATGGCCGCAGCCATGAGACCTAATACCTTTAGAACCATTCTGGCCTGTACTTTCTTGCTGGCCAGAATGATCCTGACATGAGTCTGAATGTCTGAAACTCTTTGTTCTGTAAGGGTAGCTGACATCCGAACAGTATCTAAGTTTGCGCCTATGAAGGTAATAGACTGGCAGGGCGATAAGGATGACTTTTCGAAGTTGATTGAGATGCCTAAATGAGAACACAGGTCTATTGTGTAATCCCTGGCTTGTATAAGCTGATGCCTGGTGGTGGCTGACAGGAGCCAGTCGTCGAGATACGGAAACACCTGGAATCCCTGACGTCTCAGGTGAGCCGTGACCACTGCCATGCATTTGGTGAACACTCTGGGGGCTGTAGTGAGACCAAAGGGCAGGGCTCTGAACTGGAAGTTACTGGACCCCAGCCGAAAGCAGAGAAATCTCCTGGAGCGTCTGTGAATTTTGATGTGATAGTGCAGCGTCCTGAAGATCTATTGAGCACATCCAGTTGTCCTTCTGTAAGAAGGGCAGAATTGACTGAAGAGTGACCATTCGGAATCTTGTCTTCCTGACAGACTTGTTGAGTCTGCTGAGATCCAATATTGGTCTCCAGTCTCCCGTCTTTGGGGACCAAAAAGAACCTTGAGTAGATTCGGGCTCTGAATGGTCTATTGTAACTGGCTGAATGGCTCTTTTTTGCAGTAGTTTTGCGATTTCTAACTCTGCAATGTCCCTTAGACCGGGTGGTACATCTGGAAGGGAACTTGAGAGGAAGGGACTTTCCTCGAAAGGAATTATGTAACCCTTGGATATGATCGACTGTACCCATCTGTCTTGAGTGAGGGAATGCCAGGCTTCTGGGTACAGTGATAATCTTCCCCCGACTGCCTCCAAGGAAGGACAGCCGGGCAACACCTCAGGGATGCTGAAAGGGCTTATCAGAGAGAGGCTCCCTGTTTCCCTGGTTCTTGGACCCCTCTGCCTCTAGAGCGGCGTCTGTTGTTGTTACCCCCTCTGCCTCTAGGGGTAAACTGACCACGTGAATCCGGCGTGACTCCTTTGGATTTACGGAACCACATCTTCCCACCCTTCTGTCCTTTGGGATAAGGCCTAGAAGGGGTGGAAAAACAGACTCCAACAGCAGAAAGAGTCTTGCCGTCCTGCTCACACCTGGTCAAGGTTTCCTTCACCTGAGGGCCAAACAAAGCTGACCCATCAAAGGGAGAATTTGTGAAGGGCGCCTTAAAGGGATCCGCAAAATCACATAGCCGCATCCAGGCTTGGCGTCTAAGAGCCACACCTGTGCCTGCGGCTCTACTCGCTCCATCCGCAGCATAAGATATTAGCCGCATGGAGGAGTTAGCAATGGAATTGAGGGTTCCTAGCTGCGAAGCAATCTTTTCTTGAGCCCCTGCAGCTGTAGGATCCTGAACTACTTCTCCCAGCTCCTTGAGGATATCTCTTTGGAGTCTGGTGAAGTGACATAGGTAATTCAGCGAGCACATAGCAAAGGTCGCTGAGGAAAACATCCGCTTACCGTACCTATCCATGGTCCTAGAGTCCTTATTAGGAGGATGGACAGGCACGGAAGGATCTGCAAGTTCCTTTTTGGTGGCCGCAGCCACCACCATGGCATCAGCGGGGACACCCTTGGTAAGGAATTGTTTGTCACTAGGGGCAGTGATAAATTTAGAAGGCCTCCTAGGGACTGGCTCTACAGAGTCAGGAGCTGCCCACGCCTTCGGCGCAATAACCTGCATAAGGGGTCGAAGGCGGAGACACCCAGGAGGTGGAGGGCCGAGATCCAAACGCCTCTAGGTATACTGACTCATCCTCAGAGGGATTGGTGGTGGGCCAGTTTCCCTCTGTTTCAGAAGTTCTAGGATGTCTGAGAAGGAGACATCCTCAGAGGGGATCTAGGGGATCCCTCTGACGCAGCAAAGTCAGTAACCGAAGTGACAGACCCGGGGGAGGCTCCATGCATCCTCTTACAAGTCCGCTTCCTAGGAGGATCTCCCGAAACATCAGGAGAATCCTCGGAAGAGGGGAAATTCCCAATGGGAAACCTGAGGCGGAGGATCTCTGGGTCCTGTAGCAAGAGAAGTGGCAGAGATGTCAACAGGTACTATAGAGGGAGGAGCTACGGGAACAGACTGCTGACTGATACCAGTGGCCAGTACACTCTTCATCACCTCGAATGCTCCCCTCCCAGGCAGGTCCGAGAGAACCCGCTCGGAAGAGCTAGGAACTCCAGGGGCCACCGAAGGGAAGTCTCCGAGGCAGATGTCGGAGCCGAGCTCACCAAGGCCGAGGCTCCAAGGGAAGAGCGGGCTCGGACAAGGGTCCGATGCCACTCACCCCCTCGGAGGAGACCATGGAAGCCCGACCACCGAATCCCTCTAAGGAAGAGGAGATAAGAGTAGAGGCTGAAGGAACAGAAGGGGGTATCCGTCCTCCAGCCGTAGCAGTAACCACTCCCGAAGACTCCAACTCCAAGCTCTGGGGTAGAGTTGAAGGAGGAACTGTAACGGGGTGTGGACCAACAGTCGTCTGTTGAGACGGACTGTGTAAGATTTGGGCCAGTACCTGTGACTTGAGTAATCTACTGACCACTCTCTCTAGGTCATGATCTGACAACCTGGATGACCTTGAAGATCGGCTCCGATGGCTCCGTTCCGATAGAAGAGGTGAAGCCGGGCGAAAGTATCGGCTCCAAGGAAGGAGACCTCGACCTCTTCCTGGAATGAGCCATCGGGCCGATACTACAGATCCTGTCGGCGCCGACTTCGGAGCCGACAGAATCTCGATGTATCGGCTCCAGCCGGCCGATACAGCCACCAAAATACGGTGTCGGAGCCGATCGGAGCCGACACCGATGCTTGTGCCACATGGGTGTCGGAACCGATCGGGCCGACATCGAAGTGGACAATACAGATTCGGCACCGATAGCCATCGGTGCGAAGCTGTCAATCAGAATCGGCTCCAGCCGAGCGATCTCGACTCAATGCGAGTCGGGCCGAGGCCGCAGGCTTAGATACAGAAGCCTGGGCCTTGGCAGGTTTTGTTGATTTTGGTGGAGCCGACTTAGCCGGAGAGCCCTCCGGCAAGAAGGCCCCTAAGAATCAACTTGTTACGTCTCTCCTGCAGGACTCTCTGGCTGAAGGAGTGACAAATAGCACAGGAGTCCTGCAGGTGAAGAGGGCCCAGACAATACAGGCAAGAAGTGTGACCGTCTGTCAGAGACATCTTCTGACAGCACGAGTCACACTTCTTAAAACCTGAAACCCTCTCCTTTGACATGGTGCAGAACACACAATACACACACACCAGTCAAATTAAATTAAATTAAACAAAATACCAAGAGGTATTCTATAAAACACCAACACACACACCCTAACAGGGGGGGGATGGGATAGGGAATTGACTAACAAAAAATTAAGAGACAGGGAATTTCTGTCAGAAAGGGATAGAAATTAAATTTAAACTATCAAAAAATTAGTTTTAGACTGAAAAAGGGGCTTGAAAAATCACAAAAATTAACAACTTACCAGGAGCTGGTAAAAAGAAGACCTCCTAAGCGAAGCGGCAAACGAGATCTGGGTACTTACTGCCTTGCATCATGGGATATGGGGCTGCCTCGAGCTGGTAAAAGGAGTTCTCGAGCTAAAGCAAGTGCCGAGTCGGAGCCGAGGATCGGCTCCGAACCCATCAAGCAAGAATGAAGGCGAGATTGACAACTTAACATTACATATTTACAATGAGCAACAATAAAAATTAAATGTACCAAGTATTATTTTGCTGGTAGTATTGAGACAATAGTAATAAAGACATTTATCACAGACTGTAGAAGTTATATTATTTTACAAAAGTCAAAGACATGTTAACATGTAATGAGATACAAGAGCAATGATAACGCACATAATTTCAGTATATGTATACTGACAATTAATGAGGAAGGATGTCACTAGAAAAGAATCTAGAGGAGGAGGAAGGGCACAAGCAGAAATAATCAAGAAAAACATTAGAAAAGTTCTGAAAGTGGAAATGTTGAGATAACAGTAGACAGTTGAGATGATGAGGTGAGTAAGGAGGGGATATTAGTAGGAACAATTAAGGATATAGCTAGTTGGAGGAGCAGTAGTGGGGATGAAAGAGAGGGATAAGAAAGGTGAAAGAGTCAGGGTAACAGAGAGATTGGTGATGGAGGAGAAACAGAAAGAAAGGTGGGTTTAGTTAGGATGGGAGCATTAGCATAACCATGAAGAGGGCAAGTGTTATTTTAAGTTGTGTTTGAAACATGTGGTAATGTTGTCTTGTTTTAAGGTGAGTGGAATGGTGTTCCAGTTCCTATAGGTTGATTAAAATGAGTCACCTACACTGTTATGAGACCTGGTTCTAGTAAGGAGACATTTGTTCTTTGGGCAGACTCCTAGGACAGTAGTAGTATTTGAGGATGTTTTATAATGAAGGGCAGGTGTTGGGTTTGTGTATTATTTTGTGGGCTCTAAGCAGTTGGGAGTAGGTAAGGTAATTAGGTAGTTCGAGCCAGCGCAGATGCTTCAGTACTAGGCAGTGGTGTTAATGGTTTGTTAAGCTGTATGCAAACTTAGCAATTTTCTGTAGCAAATATCTAGTTTATTTTTTATGGTGGAGTGAACGTTTGTCAAGATGGGTTCCTCATAGAGAAGTGAAAGGAAGAGATAAGAAGTTACTAAAGAATTCCTGAAGTAGTCAGTGAGGAAAGAGTCAGGGTGATTGATAGACAGACTGGCAATGGAAGACAAACAAAGAAAGGTGGGTTTAGTCAGGATGGGAGCATTAGCATAGCCATAAGGAAGTTAGTTATTATTTTAGGTTGTATTTGAAACATGTGGTAATGTTGTCTTGTTTTAAGGTGGGTGGGATGGAGTTCCCATGCTTACAGGGTGAGAAAAGTGAGTCACCTACACAGTTATGAGACTGCTTATTTCTGTAGAGGAAGCCCATCTTTTGGTGAGTTTTGAGCTCGAGTGATGTTTTGATTACATTTCAAATTAAATGGAAACAAAACAGGTACTTGAATAAAAAAACGGAAACAGCCACTCTGTATAAACCACGCTTTAATTTATTCTGGTACCTTGGCCATTCACCTTCTAGGAATAACTAACCATTATACTGTAGTCAGATTTATACAAACCCAGCGGTATTTAACCAATTAATCATTTAAAGATATATACCCCATAAATGCCTTTAAATAAAAATACAAGATAAATTCCTAGACATACAAAATTTATACTACCAAGTTAACATCTGAATTCATACCCAGAGGATGTAACGTCCTGTAATTCAAAGTCATTCTACTTTCAAGTTTATTTAATTAATTCCCTAAAAGTTACCCTCCCTCTGGGCAAGTGGGGACAGGCTAAAACACTAAAAAAGAAACTCTCACTAGATCATCCATGTGCGTCTTTGTTTGTCCTAAATACCATTTGGTATTATGACACCCACGCCCAATCACATATATTACACCGCAAAATTCAAAATTGAACCTTTCCATTAATACATACTTTCTACCATTTATTATCATTCCTGTTAAATTTCTCATTTTAGTACAAACGTTACAACTTCCACATGCTCTAGCCCCCACCTATCCCCCGTATTTATAAATCCAAGATTATAGCTCAATAATTCCTTCAAATTACTGTATCTCTCATAAGAAAAGGTCACATGTTTGGGGAAACAACCTTCCAACCATGGCATCCTGGCACACCACATGCCAAAGATTCTTTGCCACTCTTTCCATCGTTTCAGAGAAGGGAAAAAATGTAATCATAAAAAAACAACCCTTCATCATTTCTTTCCCTGTCATGGATTATACCATTTGACCTTATATGCTTTCTCCCATAAAACATTCCATTCATCCCTACTTTTTGTGACACCTTCTTCCTGGCATCATTCAGCAAGTCCCTAAAATAACTTTGATCCAATAATCTCTTGTCCATTTCATCCAATTTTTTTTTCTTTCCTTTAAGGTGTTATAACAGATTTGCCTAAACTCACCATATGGGAGTGACCTAATCAAATCGGGGGGGGGGGGGTGTGCATGTTGGTAGCATGAAGATAGCTGTTAACAGCAGTTTCCTTTCCAAAAGGTCTATAGTGAATAGATTTATCTTTTACATAAAATTCTACATACAAAAATGCAACAGAATTGGAGCCCAACTCAAGAGTACATTTAAACCCATGTGAATTACTATTTAACTCAACAATAAATTTCTGAAACTGTTTCTTGCTACCTTTACAAATAACAAACAAATCATCAATAAAACTTAAAACAAACCACCCTTTCCCTAAAAAATGTTGGTGGGTATACAAATTGTCTTTCAAACTCACCCTTATATAGAATAGCATAAATGGGGGCATAAGGAGCCCCCATTGCTGTCACCCTTCTTTGTAATTCTTTGGGTAAGACAAAACTCCAAAATGGATACCAAAAAGGAAGTCCGTGGAGCTTGACCTATCATCTTATTTATTGCTTCCAACCCCCCATTGTAACTCAATATTTGTATATAACGAGTTAACATCCATGATGGCCCAATAGTAATCTTCCTGCCATTTAATTGTCCTCAAGAGACTACATAGCTCTGCTGTATTTTTTATATGTCTCAGTACTTTCTGCAAACATTTTTTTAATTGAAAATCCAAGAAAGTCCCCACATTATGCAGATATGAGCCTAACCCTGAAACTATGGGTTTACTGGGTGGGTTTGACAAGCTGTTATGCATCTTTGGAATTGTGTAGAACTTAGGGTCCTTGCGTTCAACAGCATATTTTTATAACATCTTTATCCCCCAGAAAACCCTCTTTCTAACATTTCATCCAACTCAGAATTAAATGCTTTAACCAGATTGTTAATCAGTTTTGCATATTCTTCAGTATTGCATAAAAACTTGCTAACCATGTCACAGCATTGTACTCTGTTCAGAATAAACTCAATTATCACCTTCGTCTGCTTTTCTAAACACATAATTACTCATGTTTTCATGCAATCCCTGCAAATTCGCCCATTCCACCTTCATTAAATTGTAATTTTTGTCTGAACTCAAACAAAATCATGTTCATCTTTTTTTGCACAAAACATTTTCAAATAAACATATAGCAGACAAAACTTTTGGGGGCATGAAGTGGCTTGTGTAAGGTACCCTAATTACAGCCAAGCTACCATAACCCATGCAGAAACCAACATCACTTCCATATGCACCAGAATTATTTGTGACCGTTTCAGCAACATTTAACATACTTTCAATATTTACAACATTTTTAACATCTTCAATATTTTCAATATTTTGAGCCCAGTCCTCCACCTCCCCATCCTCAAATACTAATAGTTTGTTAAATAATATAGTCTCATGTAAGGAAACATTCAAAAGTTCATCATCATCCTCTAATGTAGTCGCACTTTGTATACTCTGATTTAAAACACCCTTGCCCCAAAAATACACCCCAAGGTGCAGTTTTCAACAAACCCCTTGATATCCAACAAAATGTCCACTAAAGACTGCAATCTAGTTGGAACATAATTCACTCCCCTTAACAGTACAGGTTTGTCGGAATAGATGCCTCACAGAGAAGTGAAGGGAGGAGATAAGAAGTTACTAAAGAATTCCTTGAGCAGTCAGTCAGAAAGAGTCAGAGCAACTGATAGAGAGATTGGCAATGGAAGAGAAACAAAGAAAGGTGGGTTTAGTCAGGATGGGAGTATTAGCATAGCCATAAGGACGTTGGGTGTTATTTTAGGTTGTGTTTGAAACATGTGGTAATGTTGTCTTGTTTTAAGGTTGGTGGGATGGAGTTCCTGTGCTTACAGGTTGAGTAAAGTGAGTCATCTGCACAGTTACGAGACTTGATTTGTTTCTGTAGAGGAAGCCCAACTTTTGGTGAGTTTTCTTGATGAGCTTGAGTGATGTGTTGGTTACATTTTAAGTTATCATGAATTAAACAACAAGACTTGTGCTGGAATCTGTTTCAGTTGAGGTATTATTTACTGATGTGATGCTGAAGGATTGTTTCTGTGCTGACAGAGATTTAGCTAAAAAACAGCATTGCATTTTTTTTAGCATTTAAAAGTAGTTGGTAGTCACCTAGCCAGGCCTCAACTGAGGAAAATGAGCACTTCGTGATCTCATGAAGTAGCGGCAGATTTGGTGCAGAACACATGAGCATGGCATCATCTGTGCATTGTACTGTGGAGGCTTCTTTGTTAGCTTTGTGAAGATTAAATTAGTGAATATGGTGAACAGTAAATGGACTAGAATAGATCCCTGAGGTACGACAATTGAAAAAAGGCAGAAAGGAGGGCAGATCTTGTTTCCATTTTACAGCCTGAAGTCTGTTGGTGAGACAGCTGTGGAACCAACTAAGCGATGAATGGAAGAGTCCTAGGGAGAATATTTCATGGAGTAAGCATTGATATAAAACTGTTTCAAATGCCTTTAACATGTCTAAAAAGAGAAAGGCTAATAGGTTGTCGTTGTTTCTATTAGAGTTTATGATTTTGGTAAAACTGAGCAGAGCAGTAGTGTTGCTGTGGTGAGATCTGAAACCATGCTGAGTATTGGACAAGTAAACTGCTTCACTGAAGATAGGAAAGGAGTTGGGAAAGAATGCATTTTCTAATATTTTAGAGAGTGGAGGTAGAATGGCTACAGGTCAGTAATTCGAGAAGTCAGTGGATGTTCCTCTTTTATATATCGGGAATTTTTTGCAGATGGCAGGAACATAGCTTTCTCTAATTGATCACTTGATAATGACTGATAATCGATCACTTGTTATGGTAACTACACAACTCTTGTAGCCGATGTCTGTTTTCATCCAATTCTACATTTGGGACTGATACCCAAGCTATCAAAACACCTGGGTAGCATCAAGGAAGGCTATATCTAAGAATGGTGAAGCCAAGGGATGTAGGAGACCTGGACTCTACATCCAGCTTGTAATGAGACACAAATGTATGAACAGTAGACAAAGTTGCTGCAGCCCAAATTTCATCAATAGAAACTCTGCTTTGAAGAGCAGTAGAGGTAGTTACTGCCCTTGTAGAATGAGCCTTTGGTTTCTTCAATAAAGACAGATCGAGACCAGTTTTTCCTAAGCAAACATTATCCAATCAGAAAGCTACCTCGACAGAGTAACTTTTGCTACACTTAGGTCAACTTTTGCTTTACAGAAAGCAACAAACAGCTGACCAGATTTTCTAATGTCTATGAATATCCAGTAGGTGTAAAGTATACTACCCTGTATTACAAAATTTTGGAAAGAATACCAGCAGACTGATAGTCTGGTTAAGGTTCACTTCGGATGCCACTTTTGGGAGGAAATTGGAATTTGTTCTCAAAGATACCCTGTCTTTATGGAAGACTACGTATGGGGGTTTACAGGACAATGCTGAAATTCTCTTTGCAGAAGTAACAGCCACCTGAAGCCTTCCGAGAAAGATATATTAGATCCACCCTTGCTTTGGGTTCGAAAGGGACCCGAGTTAAGGCCTGCAGAAATTGTAACATCCCATGGAGGAACTGGATGCCTAATGGGAGGCCTCAACAGAAAAGTTCCTTTCAGAAAGGCTTTGAAATCATTATGAAAGCAATGGGAGTTTTGTTGTGTTCAATGTGGAAATTGGAAATGACTGCTAGATGAACCCTGATTGTTGAAAAACTAGAGCCTTCTCAGAAGATATCTGATAAGAAGTCCAGGATATAAGAAAGAGAAGATGAAAAGGATCTATTCCCTTAAAAGACACCCAAACAGAAAACCTTTTCCACTTGCTAAGATAAATCTTTCTTGTACTTGGCTTTTGTAAAGCTGTCAAGTTATGAACCACCGAAGCTGACAGCCTGGTATCTCTGGCCATCATTAGGATTGGAGGGACTATGCATTCAGCTTTAATGAATTTAGATCTGGGTGAGGTGGGCTGGATGTGTGACTCAGAAGATCTGGCTGCTGTCTTGGTGGCTCGCAAGATCTGGCTGAGAACCCAGCATTCTGGGAGGATGTATTAGATGAGGCAAGAGAAAGGAGAACCAAACTTGCCAGGGCCAAAAGGGAGCAATGAGGATTATCTTGACCTTGCACTGTCTGGTTTTCTGAACAAATTTCATTATCAAGGGCATGGGAAAGAAAGGCATGCAGAAGACCCAGAAGCCAACTATGGACTACAGCATCCTTCAGAGACTGACCCTGTGGAGGGATCAGAGCAAAGAAACTGCTCCACTTGTTGTTGAAGTATGAAGCAAAACAGATCACAGTACAGTTGCCCCCTGTGACTGAAGATTTTTGTTGCCTCTGTGTGATTGAGGGATCACTCATGAGGCAAAAGAAAGAATGGACCTCTCAGTTTGTCTGCTAGAACACTGGAAGTCCCCGGAATATGCATTGTTATAAGAAAGCTATGGGAAGACACCACCCATTACCACACACTCAGGCTTCCCAGCAATGTGGGTACAAGCGGGTTTCCCCTTGCTGAAATGCCAGACTACCACCATGTTGTCACTCTGGAGAGTAATCACACCCTTAGGAAGGGAGTCTTGAAAAGCCTACAATGCAAGGAGGACTGTCCTCTTTTCCAAAGCACTGATGTGAAGACTGGTGACCATGAAACTTAGACAGCCTTCCTTTGGAAATAGCCCCCACCCCAGAAGTGGAGCACCCATGGTTTCTGTAGCCATAGAAGGTACTAGAGAAAATAGTCAAACATTCAAAATTGCTGGGGAGGACAACTGCCAATTGATATGCATCCTGCAGATGGGTGTCAAACAAATTTGAGCATGTAATGGGTGTGACATTAGGAACCATTGAACCAACAGGGTCCAATGAAGAACTCTCATGTAATACCTTGCTAGGATAGCAAGAGTGATCGCTGAGGCCATCAGCCCTTGTAGACAGTGAACATGTTTTGTAGGAAAAGAGGGATGGTGAAGAACCTTAACAAGTACCTGTTGTAGGGATGATATCCCAGATTCTGGGAGTTTGGCAATTTGACTGATCATGTTCAGGTGGCAGCCAATGAATTCTATCTGTTGAGTAGGTGTCAACTGACTCTTTGCTTGCCTGACTATAATCTCTAATTGCTGCAGAAGATGGAGCAAGTCATCCCTTTGTTGAACCAAAAGATCCCTGGCTGGAGTGGTAAGGAGTCAGTTGTCTAAATATGGGAACACTCACAGCTCCAGCAGTCTGAGATATGCTACTATCACTGCCATGCATTGGTCTCACCACAATCCCTTCAGGATTATACCAAAAGGGTAGTGTCATGAACTGGAAATAACTGTATCCTACCAGAAAATGGAGAAATCCTTTCTCAACAGAGGTAAACTGGACAAAACCATGACCCTCCTGAACTCGATTTCACAAACCGATTGATGTGGCTTAGGTCCAAGATTGGTCTGAGGCCCCCTGTTTTCTTTGGAACTAAAAGGAACCTGGAGAAGGCTCTAGGTCCAAACTGGTCTTGGGGGAGCGGATAACTGTCTCTTTTTCTAGCAGTTTTTTTTTATTTCTTCTACTGCAGATTCCATTTGAACTGGGTACACTGGGAGCCCTTCTCTTTTTCTAAGAAGTGAAAAGAAAGGGCAGAGTGTAGCCTCTAGTGATGATACGCAGTACCTATGTATCCTGTGTGAGATGGTCTCTCAGGCTTAAGGATGCAGAGATTAGCACCCTCCAAATGCCTCCAGAGGGCAGCAGTCGGGCAAACCTTCAGGAGTACTGGTAGGATTTCTCAGTGAAAAGACAATTAAATCACTGATTCTGCAGTCTGTCTCTGCCTCTAGGGCAACATCCATTAAAATTAGCTCACCTCTGCCTCTTGAGGGTCTGTCTGCAGGAGAGTCTTGGCTGGACAAAAAAAACCTACTACACGACATTACAAACTGAATACCAACACAACCTCCCAAAATTTGGGAAAAATGTAAACCAGCTACTAAAACCCACCCAAAAGACTACCCTCAAACCAACCACCCCTGACACTAAAGTTCCCATCGAAACACAATTCAACTCCCACTTTGTGAACTCAATTCTATGCTTAGTATCACAGGACAGTTCCAATCTCACTATCCCCACCCAACACAAATAAGACTAATACAAGCTTTACCCTCAAAACAGTTTCCACCACTTCAATCAAAATCATGCTCTCCAAACTAAAAAACTTGCGATTTCTTGAAACTGACAGCAGATGACAGCAGATGCCATTGCTATCCCAATCTCCACTCTCATAAACAGATCAATTGTTGAAAACTATGTGCCCAAACTCTGGAAAATATCCTGTTACATCCATGCATAAAGGCGGGACCTCCACTGAACTTAATAACTTAAGACCCATTGCTTTACTCTTCCCCCTGGCTAAAATCATAGAAAAATGCATCCATACCCAGGTGCTAAAATATCTCCTAGACAGCAACATTCTATCACCTATTCAACATGGTTTCAGACCTGCCCATAGTACCACTACAGCCCTCCCCTGCTTCACAGACACAGTAAACCGCCTCAAAAATGAAGGCCTGCAGGTGTCAACTCTTTTTTTTTGGATATGTCCAAAGCATTTGACACAGTCTAGCACCAAATCCTGCTAAACAAACTAAACCAATATCACCTATCAAATTCCATTCTTACCTGGTTCCAAAGCTACTTAACGGACAGGTACCAAGCTGTGAAATAGGAAAATTCTCTCTCTCCTCAGCTGCCCATAACTATAGGAGTCCCACAGGGTTCTATCTTACGACTACTACTATTCACAATCTTCACAAATGACCTCCATACCTCCACACAGCATGCATCTATCATTCAGTATGCAGATGATACTACCTTAATCTGTGCTGCACAAAACATTTCCACCCTCCTGCAAACAACTCAACTAGCATTCTCTGACATTGAAAACTACCTTACCAAAGCCCAACTTATCCTCAATCCAAAGAAAACTCAGCTTATTCATAGATTAATACTATGCTAATTGCCAAGGATGGCCTGTTAAAGCCTATCCAATTACCCCAACTGAGAATCAAACTCTGCACCTTGTATTTGTAAGGTAAACACCTTAACCATTATGCCAGCCTCCCACAACTTATGATTATATTCAGCTCTAACAAAAACACTGATAACAGTCAATTCACTTCACTATCTACTCCACAAATGCTGCTCCAGTGGCACAGGCTAAGCTATTGGGGATAACCATAGACTCCCACCTAAAATTTGATAGTCATCTCAACTTAACTATTAAAAAAGTACATGGCAAACTGGGATCACTCTACCGTGTCAAACTATTTCTTACCAACAACACAAGATCAGCCATTGCTCACTCCCAACTTCTATCCACCCTACTCTATGCATCTCCCATTCTGACTAATCTCAACAAAACTGAACTAAGCAAAATGGAAGCCTGCTATAACAGAATTGTCCACTTTGCTGCAAATTGCTCATATAGAACTCATCACTGTACTGCTTTGAGACAGCTCCACTGGCTGGAACTGCTGAAACCTCCTAACCTACAATCAGCTCTGCCTCTGTCATTCTATCTATTACCTCCCAATAAGTGAAGAAAACGTAACTGTATAAACTTGTAAATCATAAAAAGGCTCTCGGAAGTCACTCAGTCAGGATTTATTGTCCACAAACAACAAAAAACAAATAAACGATAACTGTTGAAAAAACACTGTAAAATAGTACTAAGCGCTTTCACCCTCTAAAACATAAGGGCATCACCTCCCAATAAGTGTCCTGCCCTCAAAAACCTAGTACAACATCACTCAGCCAAAAGGCCTCTTAGATCATTATGCAGACTACTACTAGAAGTCATCAACAGCTACAATAGCTTTGGAAACGCACTACATAGTAGTTCAGTGGCTAAAAAACTGAACTCTCTGCCCACTAGTATATAAAACACATCATCCAAAGCATCCTTTAAACACTTAATTAGGCAACATCTCAAGCAAAGTTGGCAGTGCCATGACTGCTCCCCAGGCTAGTGAAAGCAGATAAGGTACACATACTAAACCTAGAGTACTTGATAATAGTTTTCACTCTTACTCACAAACACTGGCTAATGTACAATGTATGCACTGTGTACTATGTATGTATGCTACCTATGTTCCTAATTTCAGCTGTACACAACAAATCTATTACCTTTATTTTTAAATTAATATTTTCTTGTTTGTCCTCTCCACTGTAACTGTTGATGTGCTGCATACCACTGTAAAAACATGTCTATTGTAATTTGTGTGTATACTGATAATGTCTAAATATCTAAATTGTTTGTGTCTTTCGGCTTTTCCCGGTTAGGGGTCGCCACAGCGGAACTCCGGTCCGCTAATGATTGGTAGTTGATTTTTATTTGTCGAGTTACCAGCCCTGACACACAACCTTCAACGAAGGTACGCCCATTCACGCACATCTCCACGCAGTAGACGCTCTAGCTGAGAATCGAAATGTATCTGTAATTTTTCTATGTGGAGCTTTTCTCCCCAGGCCTCTGCTGAAAAAGGGGCTTTTCGGCTCAGTCAGACACCCCCGGTTAACAAATGTAATCAAATAAATAAATAACACCTTGAGATTTTCTGAACCACATCTTCTTTCCACCCTTCTATTTCCTAGCAAATGTCCTCGGAGGGGCAGAGAAGAGGATCCCAAAAGCATACAAGGCTTCACTGTCTTGTTCACTCCTGGTGACAGTCTCCTTAACCTCTGATCCAAAGAGTGTGGGACTGTCAAAAGTGAAGTTAATGAAGGATGTCTTGAAGCCTTCTACAAAAGGGTGTCCCGGCAGATGCCTATGCCAGAGTCTGCTATTCTAGTCATACCACTGGCTGCATTAGAAAGTAGATGCATGGATATGCTGGACTTTGATTGTAGGGTAGACAATTAGGACTCCATCATTTATTTTCTGGGTGCCTGCTGGTAAGTTACCCAAAAGGGACTTGGTCAGGTCACTCTGGAAATGTGGCATATGGGCAAGGCAGTTCAGTGCTCAAACTGCAAAAGTCTCTGACATATATGACTGTTTACCAAACCTGTCCAATGCCAAAGACACACTGTTAGAGGGATAGACAAATGTGGTCCCTTCTGAGAGCTCTTCCTTAGTGGCTGCCACCATAACCATAGCTTGTACTGGGGGACCCTTGATCCAGTGTCCTGCAGGGTGACCAAGATCTTGTCGGGTTTCCTTGGGATGGGCTTCACCACATCAGATCCTTCCACACCCAATAAGCCACCAGATCTATGAGGCATTGACAGGCACCACCACCCAAAAGGCAGAACAGCCAGCCCCAAAAGCCTTGGGGAATCCACACTCTTTAGGTGAGACCGTATCTGTAGACCAACTCCCTCACTGTTTCATCAATTCAAGTACATCACAGAAGGTGACATCTTCCAGAGGGAATTGTTGGGTCCCTTTCTCATTATCAAAATCCATGTCTTCTTTGACTGACTCCAGGGAAGAGTCCAAATGTCTCCTTTTACACATCTGCTTCCCATGACCCTGCCTCTCTTGGGCTTTGGAGGTGGGTTTGGAATCAGATGGGGAACTCGTATGGTGAATATCCCCAGGCAAAAGAAGACTGAATGGCCCTGTTTATCAGGATGTAGAGCGCAGATGCAGAATCCAAGGTTGTCAGTTTGGAGCTGAGCATGGTAGAAACATCTCCTCTGTCAGTCTGTACAGAAGCACTCTGAACTGAAAAAATGGATAGGAGGAGCATCCTGTGCTTCGATCTGCCCTGGCTCTGAGACAAACAACGATGTTGAGCTATCGAGTCCTCAGGCACCAAAAGGGAGAGATGGCTGCAATAACTTTGGGGATGATCCCACCTCTCAATCCTCAGCATAAGAAGTGTGGGTCCTGTGAGGAAATTTTGTACCAGCAGGCCAAGCACTTCTTAAAGCCTTGAACCTTGCCTGCCATGAAAGTCTCTATAACAGATAAAAGCTTGAGAGCAAACAGTTAAGCAGTTTAAAAAACCATCACAACCAAATAAGAATGAGGTTGAATTTAGATAAAGCCAGCTGCCCAAAGACAGATAGGAAGCGGGGAGAATATTTCCTTAAAAAAAAATTCTTTCTTTTTTGTAAATGGGGAGAAAATTTATGGAAAAGTTATAAAACTCTGTGGGGAAAACACCCAGAAAAGGAAAAATAGCAAAACACACTGAAGAAATATCCCTTTTCTGTTAAGAAGATCAAAGTTCTTGTAGCCTACATCCTTTAGATAGGAGTGGCAAATGAGATCGGAGATAGTTTGGAGGAACAGGGGGGAATTATCAGTAGGGGATGAGTCAGAGCCCTGGATCTGCAACATCCAAAAAGTTGACAAGGTTGGATCCCATCAAAACCGATAACACAAAGGATGAACTGAATGAAAACAGACAATGAGATCAACCATTAAACTGACAGAGAAAATAGTGCACTTCCATTTAAGAAGTACAGTCCAGTCTTGTGACAGCCAGTTACAACAAATCATAGCAGAAAAATAACTTTCATAACCAAGAAAGTACATTTAATCAATACATTTTTTTTAAATGTGGAAGTTTTTTCCCCATAAGCAAATTACCTGCCTAGCAGTGGAATAGCACAAGCAGACTGTCGAGCCTCAAAAGCCAGCAAAGGAGCACTCTCTTTGGCAGCAGGAAAGCTCTAAAGGGCTTGGCACTCAAACTAGTCATTGTAGGCAGCTCAGCTTGAGTTGCCCAATAGTTTGTGTCCGTGTGGAAGATGCCGTGAAGCTCAACAGCTGTTATATCTTTGGCAGGATATAACCCATACAGCTAAGGCTTCTGCAGCAGTGATCAATCTTCTTCTCCCTTCAGCTTTTCCTGTTAGGGGTAACCACAGCAGAACAAAGGTGCGTAGAAAGTAAAGTTGTGTACACTTACCATAACTGTAGATGTTTTGAGTGTATTCACTGTTGCAGTCATCACACTTGGGTTATCCTGCCAGGGGTAACCCTCAGTCTGCTGGAATACTAGAGGCTTAGTATTTCTGCATCAGTTGCTGTCACTCCAGGACTGACATTAGGTTGTCAATGTGGTATAAAATCAGGCAGCCGACGCCATTACATCAGTTTTTCTTGCCCTAAATGTCAGCAGCCCCCAAACAGGGAGCTAGGTTATGGTGGAAGAACACCACCAGTAGAAAGTAAATACCAAAAATTTCATGTAAGGAGTGAGGAAGAGGGAGAAAGAGACAGACAGAGAGATAAGGGGGATGGAGAGAGGGAAACCAGGACTGCAACAGTGAATACACTCGAACATCTACATTTATGGTAAGGGTACACAACTGTACTGTGTTCTACGTGTTTCACTGTTGCAGTCATTACACTTGGGTTGATTCCCAAAGCTGAAGAAAAGGGTGGAGGCAGTCAAGAAGACTGGGGGCTGGTTAGGATGTCCTGCAAGACTGCTGTTGCAAAGCCTGCCCTCAATCTGGAGAAGACAGGCAGGTGGTAATGCTTGGTGAAGGTATGAACAGAAGTCCATGTTGCAGCCTCCGGGATGTTCCTGGTAGGGACCCCTCTGAAAAAAGCTGCAGAGGTGGAGGTTGCCTGATGGAATGCATCCTGACCCCTTTAGGGGATGGTTTCCCATGTTGTTTGTAGGGAAATGGATCCACTGTGCTATCCATTTGGAGACTGTTTGTTTGGATATGGCCTTGCCCTCTGCCCCTGCTGCAAAGCTGACTAGCAATTGGTCAGTTTTCCTAAAAGATTTAGTCCTATCCAGGTAGAATCTGAGCTGTCTGTGCACATCTGGAGAATGCAGAATCCTTTCCCACTTGTTTTGTGGGTCATGGAAAAAGGTGGACAAATGAATTGATTGGTTGAGAGCCACACTGGACACCACTTTAGGCATGAAGGTTTGGTTAGTCCTGAGGGAGACCCTGTCAGCAAGGAAAATGATGAAGGGCTCTACAGTCATTAGTGCTTGTAGCTCTGAAACTCTTCTAGCTGAAGTGATGGCCAGAAGCAAGGCCGTTTTCCAATAGAGGAATTTTAACTCTGCTGAAGCTGCAGGCTCAAGGGGGGGGGGGTAGTGTGAGCTTTTCCAACACAAAGTTAAGGTCCCAAGCTGGGATAGGAGCTCTTCTGGGTGGCCTTAAATTGTTAATCCCTCTTAGTAACGGTTTGATGAGAGGGTGAGAGAATAGAGGAGGCTCTGTGCTGTAATGAGTAGAGATGGCAGAGGCATGAATTTTAATAGAAGAGAATGATAGGCCCCTGTGTAGTAGGTCTGCTAGGTAATCCAGGATGAGAGGTAGGGAGGGCTGTGCTGTTTCAGCTCCTTTAACCTGGATCCAAGTGCAATACCTTTTCCACTTGTCAGCAAAGGATTTTCTAGTGCTGGGGCGTCTGGCCTCACGTATAACATCCAGGACTTTTTTGCTTAGGCTGGCAACTGGAGGAGAGGGTCAGGGAATAAGCTAGGCTGTCAGGTTCAGAGTCTGTAATTGTGTATGCCTAAATTCTCCATTCCTCTGAGTCAGGAGAGTTGGAATCTGAGGTAGGTGCCATGGTGGCAGGGGTGATAGGCTGCGCAACAGTGGGTACCAGTGCTGGCGTGGTCGGTCTGGGGCAATCAAGATTGCCCTTGGTTTTTCCTCCCTTAATTTGAGCAGTAGCCTTGAAATTAGTGGTAGAGGGGGAAATGCATAGATCAAGAGGTTTACCCATTGGAAGGATAGAGCACCCACTTTCCAGGCCTTGCTGTGAGGTTTCCTGATGCAGAATTTGCTGAGCTGGTGATTGTTTTGAGAGGCAAAGAGGTCCACCTTCGGGGTGCCCCATTTCTGGGTTACAAGGTTGAAGGTGCTGTGGCCCAGCTGCCACTCATGTGGGTCTAGAAGATTTCTGCTTAAGTTGTCTGCCAGAGAGTTTTGGGAGCCTGGCAGGAATTGTGCTAGCAGGTGAATTTGCATGGCTGAAGTCATGTGCCAAAGGGTCATGGCGAGCCTGCAGAGAGAGTAAGAGTGAGTTCCTCCCTGCTTGTTGATATACCACATCACTGTGTGTTGTCTGTTTTGATCAATAGAGGCCCTGGGGAGAGTAGGGATCTGAAAGCTATCACAGTGAGCTGAACAGCTAGCATCTGTATTTGGTTGATGTGCAGATGTATTTGATTTCGGCTCCAATGGCCGTGAATGCACCTGCCATCCAGGTGAGCACCCCAGGCATAGTCTGATGCATCTGTGGTGAGGGTCTGGGTGGTGTGGGGTTGTGAGAAGGGAAGTCCCTTGTTGTGGTTGCATGCTGCTGCCCACCAAAGAAAATCTTTCCTTAGACAAGGTATCAAAGGTATGATAGTTTCCAGGTCCTGAGAGTGTTGACACTAAAGGCTTTTTAGGTACCATTGTAGTTTCCTCATACACAGTCTGGCATATGGAATGAGTAGAATGTAGGAAGCCATGAACCCTAGAGCTGGCAGGATTTTCCTTGCGGACAACTGGGTTCTGGTGGCTAGTTAAGAGAAGTAGCCTGTCAGTTAGGCTTGTTTTTCTGGAGTAAGGAATGCCATCTGTGATGCTGTGTCCAGGCTTGCTCCCAGGAATACATTTTTTTGAGTGGGGACTAGTTTGGATTTCTTTTTGTGTATAGTATACCCCAGGGAGGTCAGTAGGTCCTTTACAAAGGTCAGGTGCTGTAACAGCTTTTCCTGTCTGCCTAAATCAGGCAGTCGTCTAAGTAGGGGTAAATTTGAATATTCCTTTGTCTGCAATAAAGCAATGGCTGGAGCCAGGCATTTTGTGAAAACTCTGGGAGCTTTGGTGGCAAAGGCTGTTTAGTTAATTTTTTTTTTTTTTTTTTGTGGCTGAAGAATGGCCAACAGTGGGAGCAGCAGTTTATTCCATGGTCAAGCCAAGAACATTGATTCTTTCCTGAGGACATTAAGCAGCACAAGCTGGTAAAATATAAACAGCATCTTTTTTCAACTAAGTACCCAGTAAAAAGCACTCCGATACAGTTTGACAGTCCCAAATAAGTACTTTAAACCAAGTTTCTCTACAGAAAAAAATAGTTTTAGAATGTTTTAAACAACATATAAATTATCAGAAATAATTTTAAAGGTATAGTAAAATCATGTGACAGTCCACAAAAACATATACCATACTTAAAAATATTTTCCTAAACAGGAAAACAAGTTTAAACAATGAATATAAAATGTGTGGAGGTTTTTCTTGAAAGAAACTTATCTGCAAAACAATGGAATTGCACAAGCTGAATTTCGATCCTTGAAAGCATGCAGAGGAGTATTCTCTTCAGCAGCAGGAAAGCTCTGAAAGGCTTGACACCCAAACCTATCTTTTTAGGCAGCTTAGCTCAAGCTGCCTAATGGTTTGGGTGTGTGGAAGGTACCCTGAAGCTTTAGAAACCGACTGGCTGTTACAGCCATAGCAGGATATAAGCCATACAGCTTAGGCTTCTGCAGCAGTGATCAATATGATAAACGTCTGGAGGTGGGATCTTTCAAAAAGAGAAGGAGTAAGCTACACAGAAATAAATAAAATGAAATCTGTGGGAGCAATACATACAGAATAATGTTCAGGAGAAGGAGTGATATTTCAGGGAAGGCAGGACTTGAGTCTAGGCAATGTTAAACAGAATAATTAAGACAAAAAACATTTGTATAATGCGTACACAGAGGAAAAAAAAACTTGTTATGGTTTGTTTTCTCTTATGTAATTGAATGTGTGATGTTAATAAAGATATTAAAAAAAAGAGTAGCTACATAATATTTTAGCCATTTTATAATTAAATCATACTGCAACTCAGCAAGAACTACTTACACTTAGCATTCTTGAGCAGGACAGAAACTTTTTATTATGGAAATGGCACATCGCAGCCAAATGCACACAAATATTTTGATGCACACGATTCTGCTGCTGGCAATTCATATACAATTCAAAGTAGAAGGGATGATGATGAAGCAAGGGGGAAGTTCAAGCAACAGACAGAGAGGTATTCTGGATGCAGAGCCTTAAGGAGAACAACCAAACAGAATATTATATTCATAAAGTAGCAGAAAGTACTCTAAGAACTAAGCCAACACAAGAATGGAGAAAGGAGATTTTGCCAATAGGGATGACTGCAAGTAGGGGCACATAAAATAGGCAAGAGTTGGCTGGAATTTACTGGAATAACCTGGCAAAGGAACCAAGATATTGGGAGCAAATAACTCAATCAGGAAAGAACTGGATGAGACCAAGAGGACATTTGGACTGCAGGCTATAGACTGCTTTACCTACCAGGACTTGATCTCAGAGTACAAGTGAACACAAATGGAGAGGGATTTTAGTGAAACAGCTACTCTGATAGAGTTTTTAGTTGAATCTAGAACAAATACAGCTGTTAAAAAAGGGATAATTAGTACAGCATATACTGTGTGGAGTCTGCATGTCCTCCCTGTGGTTGCGTGGGTTTCCTCCAGGTGCTCCGGTTTCCACTCACATCCCAAAGACATGCTGTAAGGTGGATTGGACACTCTAAATTGGCCCTAGGCATGTGTGTGTGTGTGTGTGTGTGTGTGTGTGTGTGTGTGTGTGTGTGTGTGTGTGTGTGTGCCTTCTGTGGAAGGTTGGATGCCGGGCTGGCAACTCGACAACGTAAAACTCCACTGCCAATCATGAGCGGACAGGTGACCCGCTGTGGCGACCCCTGACCGGGAAAAAGCCGAAAGAAGAAGATAAAATGACAAATGATAACTGTAAGAAATAGAGGAGGTTAGAAGAGATTGGGAAGATAAACTACAAAAAGCAAATTACAAGAAAACAATGGGAAGACCATGTATGCAACCAAGTCCAGAAGGTTTAGGATCTTTGCTTGGAAGTATTTGCATAGGTATTTTTATACCCCAAGCAGACTTCAAAATAATTTTTCCTTAGGTAGATAGCAAATGTAGAGGGGGTGAGAACATATGTTTTCGGACTGTAATGAGTTGGCAGATTTTAAAATTCCCTACAGTATACTCTATCAGAAATAAAGGGTGAGCAAATGGCTAAGTACGGAAATAATTATTTTGAGCTGGACTATAGGATCTGAATTGTCTAGACATAGTAAGGTCTTAAGTTTAATTCTGTTGGCTGCCAAAAAAGCAATTACTAAAAAAAAGGAAATAGAAGTCTACACCAATTGTATTTGAAGTATTGAATATTATTAGAGAGAGAAAAGAACTTAAAAAAGGAATCTTTCGAAATGGAAACACTCACCCAGACGATGCCACAACTTGGTGTGAGGGAAAGGATGACTTGCTTTTGCTTTGTTGTATTTTGTATTATTTTATTGCCTTCTTCTATTTTGTATAGTGTGATATGTTTTTGTTACACTGTGTTTTACTTGTGTTCTGCTTTTAATTGTATATTAAAACTAGGAAAGAGACCACAGCTGCGACTCTTGCGTGTTACACAGACATTTTTTCTTACCCTCCCACCCTGCCACTGTGGCCTGTCATATTCTTAAACTCAACTGTCTTTCTATTCGCCTGCCACTTGTTTTAATTTGACCACATATCTCCTTCCCTCTCCCCTTTCACTGGTTACTGTGAGTAAGCACAAGATTATCATTTTGTGAAATCGATCCCCTTCAACTGTTTAAATGTAATGGCCATTCCACTGTATTCCTCCTTTCAATCTATCTTGCTCTTTGAAAATTAGTGGCTCTCCGCTTAGACTAAAGTTTAAGTAACCTCCTCTTTCATATCTAACGGCTTAGTGCACACTGCAGTGCTTAGGATATTAATCCATTTTTCATCTTACCTTTAAAATCTGCAACATCTATTGCAAGACCACCAATTACTGCAGAGCCAACATTCTGCCTCTCAATAGTTATCTTGGGATTAGTGCTTCTGTTTTCTCCTGGTGAACGAAGGAGCACAGGGACATTATTTCCAGGAGACTGCTGATCACTGTTACTTCATAGGTGACAGCTTGGAATTTATGCTTATATTCTGCTCCTGGCGAGAGAAGGAGCAGAGGGCATTGATCCCTGACTGTTTCTAGTTGGGCAGTGAGTCTCTGTGCTTGACGTTCCTAACTGATCTGCTTGCTATTCAAGGCATCTACCAGGAAAAGGCTACAACAAGACCATAGCATCGTCTGGGATAAGACTGTAGATCACCAAACATGCTGTGGCCCGCTTCTCACCTTGGGATTGGTGCTAAAGTTTTGCTTCTAGTGAGAGAATAAGGAAAGGAGCTTTGTATCCCAGCAGAATAATGCTGTGGCGAGACAAGCACTAGTAGTAGCCAGGCAGCAGCAATTCAGACGATTCTCCTCTTTTCATCATTCTTGACAAGCTAATTCTTTGTTTTCAGTAAGTACTGCTTGATTTGTTTCTAACTTCAGAATATCTGCCTAAATACTTCATGCTTAAATATTCAGGGTCTACTTACTAGTTTCCCCCCAAATGTTTGGCAGTGCCCTGTATAAACACAGACACCCTGGGTGACACTTTGCCTGTAAAAGTACGACTGAAATTTCAGCAACACCTACTTACACACAGGACAATTAGTTTGCAGTAACTAGCACTGTTCCCAGAGTTGCAAACCAGATACTCCTGACATCGTTTTATATTCTCACTCCAACTGTCTAATCAATAAAAAGGGTCTGTTGCCATGTATATGAACTTTCCACTATCCCAGTTACCAGCTTGGTAGATATTGGCATCCTGAGGCAATGTAGAAATTGCCTCATGTTTAATGACAACCGGTTAATTCTCAAATAAACTGATATGGTACATGAGAGATGTATTTACAAAGTGTCATCAGAGGCAAAGCTCCCACATAAAAGTACTTCTAATGTCAATAAGGTTGTTAATAATACACACACTGCACCCATCACACATAATTCAAAGCAAACACAGAACCGCATAGGCTGAGGCACTTAAATGTAACCTTCCTAAACCCCAAAGACCTCCTAGATGAAGTACACACAACAAAATACACTCAGCAGCCCCTAATGCAGTCTTTCAAAATACCCACACCAACACAGACAGCCACATCTCATGGAGCCTCTACTTCTAAGCCCATAAGGCAAGCCACCACACAATCCAAAATTGTGGTCAATGGAGACTGCATCATGAGACACAATGATGTTCCTCTCACCAGGCTGAATAAGGAGAAAGTCATTGTCAGTTACTTATCAGGGGCTAGGATATGCCATATTATGCATGCACTCAGATCACTGGACCACAAGTACCAGTATGACTCAGTCACTGTCCATGTGGGTGTAAATGACCTGAGAAATACATCCCTACACTATATGAAGAGAGACTTCATGGAGCTCTTGGAATACATGTCCCAGGCTGGTATGAGACTAGCACTGAGCAGCATTTTACCTTCTCCAGTGATGATGCCACAATACAAACAAAAGATGAATGACTTTAATAATTGCCTTAGTTTCTGGTGTCATTCTAAGGGGGTGCAATTTTTGTTGGAATGGAAGGAGATGGTCAACAGACCGCGCTCCTTTGCCAGGGATGGTCTGCACCTCTCCCCTCTAGGCTTTCAAATATTAGCCAAAACACTGTTTTCCCCCATACAGCCTTTTTCAGGCAATGCCAGACTGAAAGTACTTCTGACATAGCAAATCAAAACCAAGAAAATCTAAAGGTATTACTGCTCAATGCTATGAGTCTAAACAAAACACTCCATGTCCTAGAAGCTCTCTTCACCCTAGAGAATGCTGACATCTGTGCAGTCACTGAGACGTGGTTTATGCGGACAGCACACAGACAGTGCTAGGTTATAATGTCTTCCACACATTTAGATCAGCTACTACACAGACAGGAACTAAAGGTGAAGGTGTCTTGATCTAGAATCTAGATCAAAAATAAATATACCTCAAGGCTGGTCAAACAGGACAATGCACTTGAGCTACTCCATGTTCAAATCGCCATAGGCAAAATCCAATACCACTTCCTTGCAAACTACAGATGCCCCTCTATGACCCAGGAAACCCATACCATGTATTTAAACTTACTGGAAACACTCACCATCCAACCCAATACCATATTCATGGGCGACTTTTATTACCCCACTGGGAATCCTATATGACACCAAACATACAAGCACAGAGATTCCTGGATTTTGTAAACACAAATTCCCTGGACCAGATCATCAATACACCAACCAGGGGAGCAACCATACTGGATCTGGTCCTCACTAATATGGGAAAGTGCTGCACACCCCAAAGTGTGAGGTCTTCCTTCATAAGGTCAGACCAAAAATGGTCTCCTGTGAATTAAAAATAAAACCTGGACCCCCAGCTAACACTGGAATATTCTAGAACAACTCTAAGGCTAACTTGCTGCTATTGAGTGATAAACTGGTAAAATGTCAAGCCCCCTTAAACCCTGATAACACTGCTGTCTATGCAAAACTGTTCACAGAACCCCTATACAAGCAAGTTAATAGCTGCACATAGGCAGCTGTACCTACCAAGAAGAAGTGCAGAACTAACTCAAAAAACATGCCACCCTGGTGGAATCACAAAATCAATAGGCTGTATAACAAAGGTAAGAAAATCATGGCAAAAATTAGGAGGTGCAGCACCCAGCAGGATAAAAGCACTCTCAAACTAAACAAACAACTCAGAGGACAAATAAACTCTACAAAAGCCAAAGCGGAGGTAAATTTGGCCTCCCAGGCCAAGGGCAATCACAATGCATTCTTTAGCTATGCCCGCAACCTCAAAGGCAATACACAGTTGTGTGCAGAGCTCACTGTAAATGGAGCCACCTATACTGAGGCAAAAGATATAGCAAACCTACTGGCCAACAAATTCAGCTCCAACTTTATCCCTATCTCTCCCTCAATCTTCCCTCAGGAAATACCATCAAATATAACTCCCCCCGCTATCACTAGGGAACAAGTCCTTAATGCTCTCTCTAAGGCCAAGAACACTGCATCAATGGGCCCAGATAATTACCCACGATGCCTTCTAAACAGAATGAAACATGACCTATCAGGCTCTCTGGAATTGCTGTTTAATGGTAGCCTCCAAACAGGCTTCTTGCCTCATGAATGGAGAACAGCAACAGTCATCCCTCTGCACAAAAGTGGGCGATCTACATACCATGGAAACTACAGACCCACAAGTCTCACTAGTCTTTTATGCAAAGCCATGGAAAGAATTGTCATGGCAATGATAAATAATGATATAGTAAACCTCCAGACAATGAACCCAACCCAGTTTGGTTTCATCAAGGGCAGGTCATGCCTACTCAGCCTGGTGGACTTCTTTGAGAAGGTCACCAAGGCACTGGATGAGGGCAAAATGGTTCACACTGCCTACCTTGACCTGGATAAAGCATTTGACACAATACCCCACTCGGGTATTGTTGACAAACTCAGGAGGTTATGTGGATAGCAAATGGCTCATAGACAGGACCCAGGAAGTTAGAATTGGGGAGTCTACCTCTAGAAAGAGACCAGTCACAACTGGAGTCCCTCAGGGGCAGTCCTTCGACTACGCCTTTTTGGCACTTACTTCTCTGAAGTCAAGATCAATGTCAATGGCCTCTGGCTGTCTACATTTGCAGAAGACTGCAAATAAGGAGCTGTCAATGAATCCCAGGAAGGGCTGACACAGGCAAACAAATGGTGTCAGAGCATTGGACAAAACATAAATGCCAAGAAATGCATAACAGTATCCTTCGGGAAGTCATTCACCTCTGGTAACTATCATATTGACAACACACCCCTTAGAGTTGTCACAGTAGCCAGGGACTTAGGGCACATAGAGTAATCTATCCTTTTTACCATCATCTGTCTATAATAATAAGGAAATCATTATATGTTGCGCAACTTATAAACAACGGTATGGCATCTAGGTCCAAGGAAGTCATTGTTACACTGTATTCGGAATTCATCAGACCTATCATTTAGTACATTGCCCCCCTTTGGTATGTACCTAACCAGCCATATCCAACAACTGGAATGTCCACAGAAGTTCCTCACTAAAAGAATACAGAGCGTATGCAAAATGTACTTTGCAGACCACCTCAAGGCCCTATCTCTGTATTCTGTCTCCTACAGGCTGTTGAGGGGAGATCTATGCCTGGGATACAGGGCACTGTCAGACCCCACTCTGACGGACCTTGTACATATTTGCCAAACAAATAGCACCAGAATTACCTGTTCTAAAGACTTAAACCTTGCTTGTGATATAAATAGGACCTTCTGGACAGACAGGTATGTACCCTTGAGACTACCCTGTCTCTGGAACAGGCTCCCCATCCATGTGAAGCAGAGTTCTTCCCTAACCCAATTAAAGTGTAACTCGGACAGTTGGATGGGAAGCAGGAAATTCATCCCTGGCTTGGCACCTATGTCTCCAGTGGACACAGACAGCCTATAAAAGGTTCCTCTCCCAGGCCTCTGCTTGTAAATGTTTCATCTCCCAAGCCTCTGCTTACGCTTATCAACAGTACCAGAACTTGTCAAAGATTTGGAATGCATGGCTAGGCTTAAAAAGGCCGTTGTGGTCATTTGCCTAGTAAACATACAAGCCTATGAAAGGAGCAAATTGCACAGAAGTAAATGGAAATTGTGGGAACAAATGATGTTCAAGAAGAGCAGGAATGAGCCTCTAAAAACACCAACAGGAGGAGCGACTTTTAAGGGAAGGTAGAAATTCAGTATTTTTGTAATGTCATACTGATGATAGTAGCAAAGAAAATATATGTGATGTATATTGTATTTGAATGGAAAAATGTTAAAATGATTGGCAGACATACATTAACAGAAAAAAAAAACAATGTCTTAAATGATAATTTAATAAAGGCGTTTATAATAAAAGTTGTGGGTTAAATATGGATTACCTTAACATGAACAGGCAAGTCTATTACCTTAATGAACCAAACATATGATTGGATGGCACAAATGCTAAAAAGCAATTCTGAAATACAATACATAATGGATGGAAAGGGAGAAGGACTTAAATCCCAGCCAAGGCAGTATTCAACTGCCTCAGATATAAGCCAAGAAAACAGGCTCACAATGGTAATAGCTGGCCTCTCTGTTGAGATGTGCACATCAGCATAATCACTTAGGTTCATAGGTAGGTACTAGGCTATCGGCCCAAGGGCCTAAGTAAGCCTAGCCAACAGGGTTCCCTGGCTTACACCTCCCAAGAAAGTTATTTTCCTATGCCACTGTCAAACAAAGCCACAGAAATGATTCCCGGGATGTATTTCCTATTTCCCATCCACTCAAGATTTTTTTTGAAGAATGCTAATGAGGAACTTTGCTTGACACAGATGGGTAGCTTGTTCCAGAGTATGGGAAGTCTCTGGGACAGGAATCTATCCCTCCAGTATGTCCCGTTTATTGTGGTGACAAGGTTTAAGTCCCTAGAGCATGTAGGTTGGAGGGATTGGGATTTCTTTAGGTGTAGCATGTCCAACAGCTCTGGGCTTGACATAGCTTTACATGTTAGGCAGAGATCACCTCGGAGTAGGCGATATGCTACGGAGTAAAGCTAGAGTTTTTTGAGATGGTCAGTGTAGGGCATCTTTTTGAGGCAAGTAATCCTCTTTGTGAGGTATTTCTGTGGCCTTTCCAGCTGCTGCAGATGTCTTGTGAGGTACATGCCAAATGGAGTGTTGTACTCTATGATGGGTCTGATGAGGGATGAGTAAAGGGGAACAATGACCTCTTTTTCCTGGATGAGAACCCTTTTGTGATGAGGTGTGCCATGTAGAAGGATTTCCTGACTACTGTGGTGATGTGATTGTTAAAGGAGAGACTAGTGTCCACCTGTGTCCCAAGGTCTCTTATCACACTTTTGGTGTTAAGTAGGCTGCCGCCTATGTGGTACTTCATGGGTACAGTGTTTTTCCCAAAGGGGATGACGATACACTTTTGGCACTGAGCTTGAGGCCATGACTTTGACACCAAGCATCAGTCTCAGTGATGCCCCTTTGTAGAATGTCCACATCATTAGGCAATTCTGTTATGGCTCCCAGTTTGCAGTCATCTGCGAACTTTCTTAGCCAAAGACCTGCTATTTTAACCTGGACTTTGGAGAAATAGATGTCAAGCAGGAGAGGACCCAGGACTGAACTCTGTGGTACTCCGCTTATCACTGGTTTGAAGTCGGATTTGGAGTTGGCTATTTTCACTGTCTGGGTTCTATCAGTGAGCCAGCTGGCCACCCATCTTGTGACATGGGGATTTTTTATGCCCAGTCTAGTGAGGGGGATTGTGTTGACTGCCTTGGCAAGGTCAAGATAGGCTGTGTGCACCACCTTACCCTCATCCATGATTCTGGTGACTGCTTCAAAGAAGTCAATCAGGTTTAGGAGACATGATATTCCTTTTACAAATCAGAATTGAGTGGGGTCCAGCGTTTGCAGGTTACCTATGTCTTTGTTTATAAGTTCCATGATGATACGTTCCATGGCCTTGCAGACCAGGCTTGTCAGGCTAATGGGGCGGTAGTGCCCGGGGTCCATGGTGGCACCCCCTTTGTGCAGCAGGACAACCATTGCCCGGGGGGT